>NC_081356.1:135315379-135330379 GCF_030684315.1 Stegostoma tigrinum
GTGACAACGCAGGTCAATAGATGGTCAAGAAGGCATATGGCATGCTTTCCTTCATTGGGCGGGGTATTGAGTACAAGAGTTGGCAGGTCATGTTGCAGTTGTATAGGACTTTGGTTCGGCCACATTTGGAGTACTGTGTACAGTTCTGGTCGCCACATTACCAAAAGGATGTGGATGCTTTGGAGAGGGTGCAGAGGAGGTTCACCAGGATGTTGCCTGGTATGGAGGGTGCTAGCTATGAAGAGAGGTTGAGTAGATTAGGATTATTTTCATTAGAAAGACGGAGATTGAGGGGGGACCTGATTGAGGTCTACAAAATCATGAGGGTAGAGACAGGGTGGATAGCAAGAAGCTTTTTCCCAGAGTGGGGGACTCAATTACGGGGGCCATGAGTTCAAAATGAGAGGAGGAAAGTTTAAGGGAGATATGCGTGGAAAGTTCTTTACACAGAGGGTGGTGTGTGCCTGGAACGCGTTGCCAGCGGAGGTGGTAGACGCAGACACATTAGCGTCTTTTAAGATATATTTGGACAGGTACATGGATGGGCAGGGAGCAAATGGACACAGACCGTTAGAAAATAGATGACAGGTTAGACGGAGGATCTTGATTGGCGCAGGCTTGGAGGGCCGAAGGGCCTGTTCCTGTGCTGTAGGTTTCTTTGTTTCTTTGTTTTCTTTCTTTGTATAATTCCCAGGTTTTCGCTACAGCCCTACTTGAATAAGGGCACAACATTCCCTACCCTCCAGTCTTCCGGGACCTCACGTGTGGCTAAAGCTGATGCAAATATATCAGCCAGGCCCCCCACAATTTCTACCCTAACCTCTCGCAGAGTTTTTGTATATATCTGG
Organism: Stegostoma tigrinum; assembly: GCF_030684315.1. Taxonomy (NCBI): domain Eukaryota; kingdom Metazoa; phylum Chordata; class Chondrichthyes; order Orectolobiformes; family Stegostomatidae; genus Stegostoma; species Stegostoma tigrinum. The sequence continues at coordinate 135,316,228 of NC_081356.1, forward strand.
TCAGGATCAGGAGATTAATCCACCTTCGTACATTCTAATACATTCAATACTTCCTCGATTGTGATATGGACTGTCCCCAAGATATCCCCACTAACCTCCCCAAGCCTTCCTGTCTCTCTCCACAGTAAACACAGAGGGAGAAATATTCATTGAGGACCTCACCCATCTCCTGTGGTTCTACACATATATGCCTACTCTTGGCCTTGAGAGATCCTATTCTCTCTCTCGTTCTTCTTTTTCCTCTCATATACTTAAAGAGTTGCTTTGGATTCACTGTTATCTTCTCGGCCAAAGCTATTGTGTGCCTCCTTTCGCCCTCCTGGTTTCCTCCTTCAGTAAACTCCTATATCTCCTATATACCTCCAGGGATCCCCTCGATCCCAGCTGCCTGCTCCTGAGACATGCCTCCTCCTTTTTTCTGCTCAAAGCCTCAATATCTCTTGACCTCAGGGGTCCCCTACTCCCACCAGCCTTGCCTTTCATCCTCACAGGAACATTTGGACCTTGAACTCTAACTATCACACTTTGAAAGGCTTCATCATTTTGTAATGTATTCCTGGAGAGGACAGCCTACTGTGCAGAATCTAACTCCAGACCAAAGAGAGAGATTTCAGTTACACACAGAGATTGGAGAAATTGGAATCATTCATACTAGATTGGGAAGGATTCGCAGTTTTTCAGTGTGTTTGTAATTAAACTTGTGGGTAATTCAGCAAAGTTATGAGGTTTGAACATATTCCTTCTGTTTGCAGAGAACAGATCACTCCATGTGAATGTGCGTCCCTTCCAGCAAATCCAACTGAGCCACATTGGGAGATCAGCTGATTTTTTCATTCACGGGATGTGGGTGTCAGAGGTTAGACCAGCATTTATTGCCCATCTCTAATTGCCCAGAGGGCAGTTAAGAGTCAACCACATTGCTGTGGGTCTGGAGTCATATGTAGGCCAGACCAGGTAAGGATGGCAGTTTCCTTCCCTAAAGGACTTTAGTGAACCAGATGGGTTTTTCCTGACAATCAGCAATGGGATCATGGTCATCATTCGACTCTTAATCCCATATTTTCATTAAATTAATCCCACATTTTCATTAAATCAGTTTTTACTATCTGCCGTCGAGGGATTTGAACCTAATTCCCCAAAACATCACCTGGGCCATTGGATCAATAGGGGAATATACTCACTGGACCACTACCGACGGTTACTATAGCTAGTGTTATGGATCAGACCAAACCCCCTAAAAATATATCAAGAAGATAGCCCAGACCGTAATTTTCCCTTATGCTAAGGGTAAGCGTAAGGTGTTGCTTTCCAGATGCAACTCAAATGGTAAACTACATGACTTTAAGTGAAATAATTTTCTTTTACTGTATATTAAAAATACAGACCAAATAAAAATAAAAGAATGGGCTTAACCGTTACTATCAAAGTGCTTAACAAAATAATATATAATTAGCTACTACTTTGTTATCAGCTCCAATATAGTGACATCTCATAAACACACCCTTGGCAAAGGCAAATTCAGTGACACAGATTGTGCCACATTCAATTCTTGCAGCAGGAAGAGAACCCCAGTTTTTAGCAGTAACAGAGAGAGGAATAAGAGCTTCCACGTCAAATGCCAAGACCCCAGCAACAGTAGACAGCTAACACTAAAAATCCAAGTTCTGTGGGAGCTTGGCGCCATCCATTCAGGCTGCTTCTACTGTTCCAACTTTAAAAGACCTCATGAGCTGTCCACTCTGTTGTCTTTGAGCAGACTGCTCATTATCTCCGCCTCTATCATTCTTCATAAGAAAAAAAGCATGTGTACCTCTTAAAGCCATTGCATCGTTATTGGTTTAGTGACTGGTACACTCAAGATTTGTCAGCAAGTGATGGCTTGTACCTAGTCGTGGATGTTTTGTTTAGAGTTTGACGAGTGTGGTCCAGTGGAATTCAGTCTGCATTCTGTTCATTCTGTACAAGTGAAGGAGTGTATTGTTTGATTTGGTGGAGAATCAGAGGGATGTGTTTGCAGAGATGACGTGGAGGAGCCGGTGTCGGACTGGTGAGGAAAAGGTCAGTAATCACACGACACCAGGTTATAGTCCGACAGGATCAAAAGCAAAGTTGTTGGAAAAGCTCAGCAGGTCTGGCAGAAACTGTTGGAGTCACAATCCTCCTTCTTTAGTCAGAGAGGTAGTACCGGGCACACAATTTGTAAGTAAAAACCTTAAGAACTGCGGACGCTGTAAATCAGGAACAAAAACACAAGTTGCTGGAAATGCTCAGCAGGCCCGGCAGCATCTGTGAAGAGAAAATATAAGTTAACGTTTCGGGTTTGGTGACCCTTCCTCAGAACACTGGGGCACTTTGTTATTTTCCTGATAAATTCTGTGCATGATTCCACCTCTCTCACTGACACACGAAGAAGGAGTGAGGCTCAAAAAGCTGGTGTTTTCAAATAAAACTGTGAGACGGTGACCTGTGTGTCGTGTCGTGAAGAGCTGGGCTATGATCTGACCTGAGCAAGCTTGAAACTTGCACTCAGCTGGCTCAGTCACACCTCTGTTGCTTCACCTTCGTAAACAAACAGAACAGGATAAATGGGGCTGGAGAAACCAAAAATCACACTTTAACAGTGTGACATGAGCGGAACTGCTCAAAATAGTTAGTGTAGTTAATGAGGTTGACACGCATGCAAAAAAATAATGCTGCTGCAAATGTCAAATCATTATCTAAACTTTCGAAGACCACTACTTCTTTCATGTGGAAAAGAAAAGAGCACAGTTGGTGGATCAAAGGGTCTTTTCAGTAAAATAACAATCGATGATCAGGCCAAGGTCTGCAAAAGGGAGGATAAGCCGGGGCGATATAAATATACATCAGCCCACAGCTCGAGTATTGCGTGCAGTTCTGGAATCCACATTATACAAGGGATGCGACAGCTTTAGAGAGGGTACGGGGGGAGAGTGACCAGGATATGATAGCACTGGAGAGGGTACGGGGGGAGAGTGACCAGGATGTGATAGCACTGGAGAGGGTACGGGGGGAGAGTGACCAGGATGTGATAGCACTGAAGAGGGTGCAGGTGGAGACTGACCAGGGTGTGATAGCACTGGAGAGGGTATGGGGGGAGAGTGACCACGATGTGATAGCTTTGAAGAGGGTGCAGGTGGAGACTGACCAGGATGTGATAGCACTGGAGAGGGTGCAGGGGGAGACTGACCAGGATGTGATAGCACTGGAGAGGGTACAGGGGGAGACTGACCAGGATGTGATAGCACTGGAGAGGGTAGAGGGGGAGACTGACCAGGATGTGATAGCACTGGAGAGGGTACGGGGGGAGAGTGACCAGGATGTGATAGCACTGGAGAGGGTGCAGGGGGAGACTGACCAGGATGTGATAGCACTGGAGAGGGTACAGGGGGAGACTGACCAGGATATGCTGGCACTGGAGAGGGTGCAGGGGGAGACTGACCAGGATGTGATAGCACAGGAGAGGGTACAGGGGGAGACTGACCAGGATGTGATAGCACTGGAGAGGGTACGGGGGGAGAGTGACCAGGATGTGATAGCACTAGAGAGGGTGCAGGGGGAGACTGACCAGGATGTGATAGCACAGGAGAGGGTACAGGGGGAGACTGACAAGGATGTGATAGCACTGGAGAGGGTACAGGGGGAGACTGACCAGGATGTGATAGCACTGGAGAGGATGCAGGGGGAGACTGACCAGGACGTGATAGCACTGGAGAGGGTACAGGGGGAGACTGACCAGGATGAGATAGCACTGGAGAGGATGCAGGGGGAGACTGACCAGGACGTGATAGCACTAGAGAGGGTACAGGGGGAGACTGACCAGGATGTGATAGCACTGGAGAGGGTGCAGGGGGAGACTGACCAGGATGTGATAGCACTGGAGAGCGTACAGGGGGAGACTGAACTGGGTGTGATAGCACTGGAGAGGGTACAGGGGGAGACTGACCAGGATGTGATAGCACTGGAGAGGGTACAGGGGGAGACTGACAGGATATGATAGCACTGGAGAGGGTGCAGGGGGAGACTGACCAGGATGTGATAGCACAGGAGAGGGTACGGTGGGAGAGTGACCAGGATGTGATAGCACTGGAGAGGGTGCAGGGGGAGACTGATCAGGATGTGATAGCACTGGAGAGGGTACGGAGGGAGAGTGACCAGGATGTGATAGCACTGGAGAGGGTGCAGGGGGAGACTGACCAGGATGTGATAGCACAGGAGAGGGTACAGGGGGAGACTGAACAGGATGTAATAGCACTGGAGAGGGTACAGGGGGAGACTGACCAGGATGTGATAGCACTGGAGAGGGTACAGGGGGAGAGTGACCAGGATGTGATAGCACTGGAGAGGGTGCAGGGGGAGACTGACCAGGATGTGATAGCACTGGAGAGGGTGCAGGGGGAGACTGACCAGGATGTGATAGCACTGGAGAGGGTGCAGGCGGAGACTGACCAGGATGTACTAGCACTGGAGAGGGTACAGGGGGAGACTGACCAGGATGTGATAGCACTGGAGAGGGTACGGGGGGGGAGAGTGACCAGGGTGTGATAGCACTGGAGAGGGTGCAGGGGGAGACTGACCAGGATGTGATAGCACTGGAGAGGGTGCAGGGGGAGACTGACCAGGATGTGATAGCACTGGAGAACGTACAGGGGGAGACTGACCAGGATGTGATAGCACTGGAGAGGGTACGGGGGGAGACTGACCAGGATGTGATAGCACAGGAGAGGGTACGGCGGGGGAGACTGACCAGGATGTGATAGCACTGGAGAGGGTGCAGGGGGAGACTGACCAGGATGTGATAGCACTGGAGAGGGTACGGCGGGGGAGACTGACCAGGATGTGATAGCACTGGAGAGGGTACAGGGGGAGACTGACCAGGATGTGATAGCACTGGAGAGGGTACAGGGGGAGACTGACCAGGATGTGATAGCACTGGAGAGGATGCAGGGGGAGACTGACCAGGACGTGATAGCACTGGAGAGGGTACAGGGGGAGACTGACCAGGACGTGATAGCACTGGAGAGCGTACAGGGGGAGACTGACCAGGATGTGATAGCATGGAGAGGGTACGGGGGGAGACTGACCAGAATGTGATAGCACTGGAGGGGGTACAGGGGGAGACTGACCAGGACGTGATAGCACTGGAGAGGGTACAGGGGGAGACTGACCAGGATGTGATAGCACTGGAGAGGGTACAGCGGGAGTCTCACCAGGATGTGATAGCACTGGAGAGGGTACAGGGGGAGACTGACCAGGATGTGATAGCACTGGAGAGGGTGCGGGGTGGAGACTGACCAGGATGTGACAGCACTGGAGAGGGTGCAGGGGGAGACTGACCAGGATGTGATAGCACTGGAGAGGGTATGGGGGGGAGACTGACCAGGATGTGATAGCACTCGAGAGGGCACGAGGGAGACTGACCAGGATGTGATAGCACTGGAGAGGGTACGGCGGGGGAGACTTACCAGGATGTGATAGCACTGGAGAGGGTGCAGGGGGAGACTGACCAGGATGTGATAGCACTGGAGAGGGTGCAGGGGGAGACTGACCAGGATGTGATAGCACTGGAGAGGGTGCAGGGGGAGACTGACCAGGATGTAATAGCACTGGAGAGGGTACAGGGGGAGACTGACCAGGATGTGATAGCACTGGAGAGGGTACGGGGGGGAGAGTGACCAGGATGTGAAAGCACTGGAGAGGGTGCAGGGGGAGACTGACCAGGATGTGATAGCACTGGAGAGGGTGCAGGGGGAGACTGACCAGGATGTGATAGCACTGGAGAACGTACAGGGGGAGACTGACCAGGATGTGATAGCACTGGAGAGGGTACGGGGGGAGACTGACCAGGATGTGATAGCACAGGAGAGGGTACGGCGGGGGAGACTGACCAGGATGTGATAGCACTGGAGAGGGTACAGGGGGAGACTGACCAGGATGTGATAGCACTGGAGAGGGTACAGGGGGAGACTGACCAGGATGTGATAGCACTGGAGAGGATGCAGGGGGAGACTGACCAGGACGTGATAGCACTGGAGAGGGTACAGGGGGAGACTGACCAGGACGTGATAGCACTGGAGAGCGTACAGGGGGAGACTGACCAGGATGTGATAGCACTGGAGAGGGTACGGGGGGAGACTGACCAGAATGTGATAGCACTGGAGAGAGTACAGGGGGAGACTGACCAGGATGTGATAGCACTGGAGAGGGTACGGCGGGGGAGACTGACCAGGATGTGATAGCACTGAAATGGGTGCAGGGAGAGACTGACCAGGATGTGACAGCACTGGAGAGGGTATAGGGGGAGTCTCACCAGGATGTGATAGCACTGGAGAGGGTGCAGGGGGGAGAATGACCAGAATGTGATGGCACTGGAGAGGGGACGGGGGGAGACTTACCAGGACGTGACAGCACTGGAGACGGTACAGAGGGAGACTGACCAGGATGTGATAGCACTGGAGAGCATATAGGGGAGACTGACCAGGATGTGATAGCACTGGAGAGGGTACAGGGGGAGACTGACCAGGTTGTGATAGCACTGGAGAGGGTGCAGGGGGAGACTGACCAGGATGTGATAGCACTGGAGAGGGTACGTGGAGAGACTGACCAGGATGTGATAGCACTGGGGAGGGTGCAGGGTGAAACTGATCAGGATGTGATAGCACTGGGGCGGGTGCAGGGGGAGACTGACCAGGATGTGATAGCAGTGGAGAGGGCACGGGGGAGACTGACCAGGATGTGATAGCACTGGAGAGGGTGCAGGGCGAGACTGACCAGGATGTGATAGCACTGGAGAGGGTGCAGGGGGAGACTGACCAGGATGTGATAGCACTCGAGAGGGCACGAGGGAGACTGACCAGGATGTGATAGCACTGGAGAGGGTACGGGGGGAGAATGACCAGGATGTGATAACACTGGAGAGGGTGCGGGGTGGGGGGGGGAGGGGGGGGAGACGGACCAGGATGTGATAGCACTGGAGATGGTACGGCGGTGGAGGCTGACCAGGATGTGATAGCACTGGAGAGGGCACGGGGGAGACTGACCAGGATGTGTTACCACTGGACAGGGTACGGGGGGAGACTGACCAGGATGTGATAGCACTGGAGAGGGTACGGGGGGAGACTGACCAGGATGTGATAGCACTGGAGAGAGTACAGGGTGAGACTGACCAGGCTGTGATAGCACTGGAGAGAGTACGGGGGGGAGACTGACCAGGATGTGATAGCACTGGAGCGGGTACACGGGGAGACTGACCAGGATGTGATAGCACTGGAGAGGGTGCAGGGCGAGACTGACCAGGGTGTGATAGCACTGGAGAGGATGCAGGGGGAGACTGACCAGGATGTGATAGCACTGGAGAGGATGCAGGGGGAGACTTACCAGGATGTGATAGCACTGGAGAGAGTGCAGGGGGAGACTGACCAGGATGTGATAGCACTGGAGAGGGTGCAGGGGGAGACTGACCAGGATGTGATAGCACTGGAGAGGGTACAGGGGGAGACTGATCAGGATGTGATAGCACTGGAGAGAGTACAGGGTGAGACTGACCAGGCTGTGATAGCACTGGAGAGAGTACGGGGGGGAGACTGACCAGGATGTGATAGCACTGGAGCGGGTACACGGGGAGACTGACCAGGATGTGATAGCACTGGAGAGGGTGCAGGGCGAGACTGACCAGGGTGTGATAGCACTGGAGAGGATGCAGGGGGAGACTGACCAGGATGTGATAGCACTGGAGAGGATGCAGGGGGAGACTTACCAGGATGTGATAGCACTGGAGAGAGTGCAGGGGGAGACTGACCAGGATGTGATAGCACTGGAGAGGGTGCAGGGGGAGACTGACCAGGATGTGATAGCACTGGAGAGGGTACAGGGGGAGACTGATCAGGATGTGATAGCACTGGAGACGGTGCAGGGGGAGACTGACCAGGATGTGATAGCTTTGGAGAAGCTACAGGGGGAGACTGACCAGGGTGTGATAGCACTGGAGAGGGTACGGGCGGGAGACTGACCAGGAAGTGATAGCACTGGAGAGGGTGCGGGGGGGAGACTGACCCGGATGTGATAGCACTGGAGAGGATGCAGGGGGAGACTGACCAGGATGTGACAGCACTGGAGAGGGTACGGGCGGGAGACTGACCAGGATGTGATAGCACTGGAGAGGATGCAGGGGGAGACTGACCAGGATGTGATAGCACTAGAGAGGGTACTGGGGGTGACTGATCAGGATGTGATAGCACTGGAGAGGGTACGGGGGCCAGACTGACCAGGATGTGATAGCACTGGAGAGGATGCAGGGGGAGACTGACCAGGATGTGATAGCACTGGAGAGAGTGCAGGGGAGACTGACCAGGATGTGATCGCACTGGAGAGGGTGCAGGGGAGACTGACCAGGATGTGATCGCACTGGAGAGGGTGCAGGGGGAGACTGACCAGGATGTGATAGCACTGGAGAGGATACGGGGGGGGAGACTGACCAGGATGTGATAGCACTGGAGAGGATACGGTGGGGAGACTGACCAGGATGTGATAGCACTCGAGAGGGCACGAGGGAGACTGACCAGGATGTGATAGCACTGGAGAGGGTACGGCGAGGGAGAATGACCAGGATGTGATAGCACTGGAGAGGGTACGGGGGGGAGACTGACCAGGATGTGACACACTGGAGAGGGTGCAGGGGGAGACTGACCAGGGTGTGATAGCACTGGAGAGGGTACGGGGGGGAGACTGACCAGGATGTGATAACACTGGAGAGGGTGCAGGTGGAGGCTGTCCAGGGTGTGATAGCACTGGAGAGCGTACATGGGGAAACTGACCAGGATGTGATAGCACCGGAGAGCGTACAGGGGGAGTCTGACCAGGATGTGATAGCACTGGAGAGCGTACATGGGGAAACTGACCAGGATGTGATAGCACTGGAGAGCGTACAGGGGGAGACTGACCAGGATGTGATAGCACTGGAGAGGGTACAGGGGGAGACTGACCAGGATGTGATCGCACTGGAGAGGGTGCAGGGGGAGACTGACCAGGGTGTGATAGCACTGGAGAGGGTACAGGGGGAGACTGACCAGGATGTGATAGCACTGGACAGCGTACAGGGGGAGACTGACCAGGATGTGATAGCTCTGGAGAGGATGCAGGGGGAGACTGACCAGGATGTGATAGCACTGGAGAGGGTACAGGGGGAGACTGACCAGGATGTGATAGCACTGGAGAGGGTACGGGGGGGAGACTGACCAGGATGTGATAGCACTGGAGAGGGTACAGGGGGAGACTGACCAGGATGTGATAGCACTGGAGAGGGTACTGGGGGAGACTGACCAGGATGTGATAGCACTGGCGAGGCTACAGGGGGAGACTGACCAGGATGTGATAGCACTGAACAGGGTACAGGGGGAGACTGACCAGGATGTGATACACTGGAGAGGGTGCAGGGGGAGACTGACCAGGGTGTGATAGCACTGGAGAGCGTACATGGGGAAACTGACCAGGATGTGATAGCACTGGAGAGGATGCAGGGGGAGACTGACCAGGATGTGATAGCACTGGTGAGGATGCAGGGGGAGTCTGACCAGGATGTGATAGCACTGGTGAGGATGCAGGGGGAGACTGACCAGGATGTGATCGCACTGTAGAGGGTCCGGGGGGAGACTGACCAGGATGTGATCGCACTGGAGAGGGTGCGGGGGGAGACTGACCAGGATGTGATAGCACTGGAGAGGGTACGGGGGGAGACTGACCAGGATGTGATAGCACTGAAGAGGGTACGGAGGGAGAGTGAGCAGGATGTGATAGCACTGGAGAGGGTCCGTTTACTGCTGTTGATAGATGGCATAGAGTATTAGGGATGGCGAAAATGGAGGAGACGGGACACTGGTCCATCCATTCCCTACGAATGGTTTTGCTGTAAGGTGTAAAACCACAGCTGATACTCGTCTCTGTTAATTCCAGCCCTCAGATCTCGATCTCAGAGAAAGTGAGTTTTGGTCCATCGCTGAGCCCCCAGGCCATAACTGAACACAACCACAGTTCCAACGTTATGACAAATTCCACATATTTTCATTGTCATTTGTAAACTCTGATGAGGGACTGATACATCCCCTCTGTAGGATTGAATCAGACAACAGCTGACATTTCACAAGGTTCAGACGTTGGCACGTTTCAGTTCCTGCCACATTGTCTGAGCCTCAAAGAGTGTGGAGATCTCCCTGGTGTCCTTTGTGCACCCTGTTGAAACTGCCGCCCAGGAAATGATGGCTCAGTGATATTATCACGGGACTGTTAATCCAGGGGCCCAGGTAATGTTCTGGGGACCTGGGATCGAACCCCACCACAGGAGATGGGATGATTTCAATGCAATAAATATCTGGAATAGAATCTAATGAATGACCATGAATCCATTGTCAATTGTCGGAAAAACCCATGTGGTTCATTAATGTCCTTTAGGGAAGGAAACTGCCATCCTTACCCGGTCTGGCCGACAAGTGACTCCAGACCCACAGCAATGTGGTTGACTCTTAGTTTCCCTCTTGGGCAAATAGGGATGGGCAATGAATGCTGCCTGACCAGTGATGTCCTTCATCCTGTGAATGAAATTTTTTGAAAAAAGGCCAACACTATAAGATGAGGCTTTTTTAGGGCAGCGATAGCGTCCCTATCTCTAGACCAGGATACCAGGGGAATCAAGTCCCACCTGCTTCAGGGGCATTAAAGAACATCTCTGAACAGGTTGGTGAGGGAAAAATCACAAGTGCCCTGCTGACTATCACTTAGCTGCTTCTGGGATCCTGCTGTGTGCCTGCAATGAGAGGTAGGTCAAGGTGGAGGGGCAGTGAGTCTCTACGCTCTGGCTGAGGGGGAGTTGCATGGGAAGGCCAAGGCAGGTGCAGGATGAGCAGCAAGATTGAGCAGAGTGATAGGGCAACAGGGAAGCTCTGCGATGCAGCCCACACCCGAGCCTGAGGTGGGAGTGTGTCCCTGTTCTCAACCTGCCCTGAGAGCATGCTCCAGTCGAGGGTCCAGTGTTTGCAGTACAGAGCTGCAGACCAGCTTGCATGTGAGTTGGAGAGGTGCTATGATAATGCAACGAGACTGGTGTGGGTCTGATACCAACGTACGTGGACAGGGAATGTGTGTGCTCACTGCCTTCGGGAGTATCGGTGACTCATGGCCATCCAGGGGACTGAGTGAGTGAGAAGTTGAAGTCTCCAGGTACCTGCTCAGAAGACCATGATATGAATTGTCTGTGCCGAGCTTCTTTCCACTAGGTGGCAGAATAGGAAACTGGGTGGTGAGACAATGTGATAAACGTGATGTTTAATGTCGGCTAATATCATGTAAATAGGCCCCTTGCCACTCACTTGTGCGAATCCCATCTCACCTTTCAAAACCTGCGGCCTGCTGTTTTGAACACACCAGTCTCATCAAGAATTTTGTCATAAAAAGATAACAAAGTGTGGGGCTGGATGAACACAGCAGGCCAAGCAGCATCTCAGGAGCACAAAAGCTGACGTTTCGGGCCTAGACCCTTATTTTGAAGACCCATTTTTTCTGATGAAGGGTGTAGGCCCGAAACGTCAGCTTCCCTGTTCCTCTGATGCTGCCTGGCCTGCTGTGTTCATCCAGCTCCACACCGCGTTGTCTCGGATTCTCCAGCGTTAGCATCTGAGAAGAATTTTGTCAATTCTCTTTGTGCTGTTCAGTCTGATGTTCAGCTGTTATTGTTATTTACTTCCTTTGACACACCTTGGGATGTTTATTAACCTCAGTCAATGTGAATGATGGCTACTCTCCGCTCTGGTTAACCCAAGTACACAAGCAACAGTTTGCATTTCCTCTGGCAGCGTCAAGTGTTGCAGCAGCACGGCTAAATGCAAATCTTCCACTCCAGTGAGGCTACGTTCTGTGAAACCACAAGGAACATCAGTCAATAAAAACTAAACCAACATCACTCAGCCGCTGCAGAAACAAATCGTCCGCACCCAAGGTCTCTCAGAAATATCCCATCTTCTGAGGCTTTTCCAGCAAAAACAGAAATTGCCGGAAAAGCTTCACAAGTCTGGTGGCATCGGGGGTCGGGGTGGTGGGGGAGGTGATGGCCTATCGCAGCAGGGCTATGGCAGGACTGTTAATTCAGAGACTCGGATAATGTCTGGGGACCCGGGTTCAAATCCCATCACGGCAGATGGTGGAATTTGAATTCTGCAAATACCTAGAATTAAGAATCTAATCATGACCATGAATCCATTGCCAATTGTTGGGAAAAACCCGTCTGGTTCACTAATGGCCTTTCGGGAAGGAAACTGCTCGAAACATCAGCTTTCTTGCTCCTCTGATGCTGCTTGGCCTGCTGTGTTCATCCAGCTCCACACCTTGTTATCTCGGATTCTCCTACTATCTCAAACTGCTTATATTTACTTGGACTGGCCTACACGTGACTCCAGACTCACAGCAATGTGCTTGACTCTGAACTGCCCTCAGGGTAATTAGGGATGGGCACTAAATGCTGCCTGGCCAGCGACACCCTCGTCCCGGGAATAAATAAGAAAAGAAATCTGTGGAGAGAAATCAACGTGAATGTTCTGGATGCATGACACTTTTCCAGAACTGATGGTAACTGGGAAAAAAATAAATCTCAGGTTGTGGGAGGGGTAAAGGGGTAAATAGTTGAGGATAGAGCCCGAAGAGACAGGAGAACAGATGGACAGACAACGGAATAGATAATACTTAGCCCAGGAGAACAGCTGCCAATAGGGGAGCAAATTCCTGCAGATACTGGAATCTGTGCTGGAAGCAACCGAGATCATAAAGATCACTCAGCGTCCACAGAGAGAGAGCAGACTAACATTCCAAATCGAGGTGACTTCATTAGAGCTGGTGAAGAGTTATCTAGACTCGAAACGTTAGCTTTCTCCCTCTCCATAGATGCTGCCTGAGTTCTCGGCTGCTAATGGGGGCCGTTAGAGGATAACAGTGGGTTGTGTGTAATAGCAGTCCATGTGATAACAACAGCCTGGTGTGCGGGGGTTCGGAAAAGGAAATGAGAGAAAGCGCTTCGAGTCCTACAATTATTGAACTCGATATTGAACCCAGAAGGCTGTAGGGTCCCCAAGCGGAGGTGTTGTTCTTCCCAGCTTGTGCTGAGCTTCGCTGGTACATTGCAGCAAGCCCGAGACAGGGATGATGGCCGGGGAACAGGGTGGCGCGTTACAGTGGCAGGAAACTGGCAGCACAAGGTCTTTCTTGCGGGCAGGCCATGGTGTTCTGTGAAACCATCACCCAGTCTACACTTCATTTCCCCAAGGCAGAGGAGACCACATTGTGAGCAGCGAATACAGGAGACTAGATTGTGGGAAGTGTAGGTGAAGGTGTTAGCGGTAAGGAACTGGCATGGATAGAGGATTGGCTGTTTGGCAGAGGTCAGAGAGTGGGGATAAATGGGTCTTTTACTGGATGGCAGCCAGCGACTAGTGGAGTTCTGCAGGGGTCTATGTTGGGACCACAACTATTCACATAATTCCCTACAGTTCACCTACCGTCACAACAGATGCACGGCAGAAACCGTTGCCCTGGCTCTGTGCACATCCTTAGCACATCTGGTAACAATGATGTCTATGACCGACCCCTAGTCACTGACTTGAGTTCTGCCTTCAATGCCGTAATTCCAGCAAAACTCATCTCCAAGCTCTGAGACCTAGGACTCTGCTCCCCCTTCTGCAACTGGATCCTCGAATTGCTGACCTGCAGGCAGCAATCAGTAAGGCTAAGGTACTTCCGCACTAGTGTTCTGCAAAGCTGCATATGTAGCCCTTCCTTTACCCATTATAAACTCTCAACTCTGTGGCCAAATTTAGCTCCGACTCCATTTATGAGTTTGCTGATGACATCACCATAGCGGATTGGATTTTGAACAACGATGAGACAGAGTGTAGGAAAGAGAGAGCTTAGCAGCATGCTGTAAAGACCGTATCCTCTCCCTCAATGTCAGCAAAACGAATGAACTGGTTGTCAACTTTCGGCAGCTGGGTGGAGGACACACCTCTGTCTGTATCAGTGGTGCTGAGGTGGAGGTGTTCGAGAGCTTCAAGTTCCCAGGAGTAAACATCACCAACAATCTGTTCTGGTCCATCCACGCCAT
>NC_081356.1:135643654-135666154 GCF_030684315.1 Stegostoma tigrinum
TGGACGCGAGGTAGAAATCCTTCGCCTCATTCATGATACGGCGATTATCGATGATGAGGTGGTAGGCAACGGCCAGCGGGTCCTGGTGGTTCCGACTATACAAACAGTTCAACACCTCCTCCTCGCTGCACTCAAACTTCTCACACACCTCCCTCAGAGCCTCGTCATCAATCATACTGCTACTGTAAGCAGGATCCTCCGGGAACAAGTACTTTGGCAAATCCTGCTTAAACCAGTCGTGTTCTCTGAAAGGACAGACAGCATTCCTTCAGAAGCAGAGCACCAGCATGGAAGTCTCAGCTAAAATGCAACAGGTCAGCAAGCATCTTTCACGTGGGAAACCGTGCTAACATCTAATGTCAGTGATCTTCCAACAGAATGGGGAACATCGAACACAGAACACTACAGCGCAGTACAGGCCCTTCATCCCTCGATGCTGCGCCGACCTGTGAAACCAATCTGAAGCCCATCTAGCATCTCAGGAGCGCAAAAGCTGACATTTCAGGCCTCGACATTTCTGATGAAGGGTCAAGGCCCGAAACGTCAGCTTTTGTGTTCCTAAGATGCTGCTTGGCCTGCTGTGTTCATCCAGCCTCACACTTTGTTACCTCAGATTCTCCAGCATCTGCAGTTCCCATTATCTCTGAAGCCCATCTAACCTACACTATTCCATTATCATCCATATGTTTATCCAACAACCATTTAAATGCCCTTAAACTTGGCGAGTCTACTACTGTTGCAGGCAGGGCATTCCACACTCTTACTACTCTGAGTGAAGAAACTACTCCTGACATCTCTCCTATATCTATCACCCCTCAATTTAAAGCTATGTCCCCTCAAGCTAGCCATCACCATCTGAGGAAAAAGGCTCTGACTGTCCACCCTATCTAATCCTCCCTTGTATGCCACTATTAAGTCACCCGTTAACCTTCTTCTCTCTAACGAAAACAGCCTCAAGTCCCTCAGCCTTCCCTCATAAGACCTTCCCTCCATACCAGGCAACATCCTAGTAAATCTCCTCTGCACCCTTTCCAAAGCTCCCACATCCTTCTTATAATGCAGTGACCAGAACTGTACACAATACTCCAAGTGCAGCCGCACCAGAGTTTTGTACAGCTGCAGCATAACCTCTTGGTTCTGGAACTCGATCCCTCTCTTTATAGAAGCTAAAACACTGTATGCCTTCTTAACAGCCCTGTCAACCTGGGCGGCAACGCTCAGGGATCTGTGTACATGGACACCGAGATCTCTCTGCTCATCTACACTACCAAGAATCTTACCATTAGCCCAGTACTCTGTATTCCTGTTATTCCTTCCAAAGTGAAACACCTCACACTTTTCCTCATTAAACTCCATTTGCCACCTCTCAGCCCAGCTCTACAGCTTATTTATGTCCCTCTGTAACCTGCAACATTCTTCCGCACTATCTGCAACTCCACCGACTTTAGTGTCATCCGCAAATTTACTAACCCATCCTTCTATGCCCCCATCCAGGTCATTTATAAAAATGACAAACAGCAGTGGCCCCAAAACACATCCTTGCGGCACACCACTAGTAACTGAACTCCAGGATGAACATTTCCCATCAACCACCACTGTCTTCTTACAGCTAGCCAATTTCTGATCCAAATCACTAAACCACCCTCAATACCATGCCTCCGAATTTTCTTCAAAGCCGACCGTGAGAAACCTTATTAAACGCTTCACTAAAATCCATATACACCACATCAACCACTTTACCCTCATCCACCTGTTTGGTCACCTTCTCAAAGAACTCAAAGTTTGTGAGGCACGACCCTCCCTTCACAAAACCGTGTTGACTATCCTTAATCAAATTATTCCTTTCTGGATGATTATAAATCCTATCTCTTCTAATCCTCTCCAACACTTTACGCACAACTGAGGTAAGGCTCACTGGTCTATAATTACCAGGGTTGTCTCTACTCCCCTTCTTGAACAAGGGGACAACATTTGCTATCCTCCAGTCTTCTGGCACTATTCCTGTATTTTAAACTGTACCTTCTCCCCATCCTAACAGATCCCCCACTGGAAACCCTGTCCTATTCCTATCGCTGCAGCAATGCCAGGATTTTCCTATCCTTGGGATAACTCCAAAAGGCTCACAAGAATCTCTCGTTAATCTCCCTGTGAGGCTCATTGAGTTCCCTTGGTAACAAGGTGATGGAACTCATCACCTGAGCCTGTTAGACAGCAGACCCCAGACCCCAGTCCCTCTTGTGGCACAGAGGTATCGACCCTACCTTTGAACCAGGAGGCCTGGGTTCAAGTCCCAGCTGCTCCAGAGGTGTGCAATTGTGTTTCTGAACAGGGGGATTGGAAAATACATCACTAACGCAGACCTCGGAACGGGTCTGCAGGGCTGCCTTATCAGGGCTCGGACTAACTTACGTCTGCCAGTGATCATGGCTTTATTTTGGTGTTCGACAACAAACAACACTGAATCTGAGTGATTGAAGGGAAGCCGATGATTTAAAGGGAAGCTCAACAAATATAAAGGGAGAAAGGATTTACAGGATATTTTGAAGTAAATGTGCACATGACACAAAAGTTGGCTGGCTGATCACGAGAGTGGACCTACGTTTGCTAATGGTAGGTCACTACATGGCAGTGCTGCAGAGGAATGTGGACAGGATCAGTGAGCAGGTGGCAGGCTGTTAGATGGAGTGGGGATTGTGGGGAAGCAAAAGGCTATTCACTTTGTCAAAACAGCACAGCTGAATATTCTTATAATGTGTTAAAACCTATAAACGTTGATGTTCCCAGGTATAACAATTAATGAGGAAAGCAAATGCAGTGTTGGCCTTTATCAAAAGGGTTTGGAATATATCCTTGAAAGTTGCCACCCAGGTTGACAGGGCTGTTAAGAAGGCATACAGTGTTTTAGCTTTTATTAACAGAGGGATCGAGTTCCGGGACCAAGAGGTTACGGTGAAACTGTCCAAAACTCTGGTGCGGCCGCACTTGGAGTATTGTGTACAGTTCTGGTCACCGCATTATAAGAAGGATGTGGAAGCTTTGGAAAGGGTGCAGAGGAGATTTACTAGGATGTTGCCTGGTATGGAGGGAAGGTCTTACGAGGAAAGGCTGAGGGATTTGAGGCTGTTTTCATTAGAGAAGGTTGAGAGGTGACTTAATTGAAACATATAAAATAATCAGAGGGTTAGATAGGGTGGATAGGGAGAGCTTTTTTCCTAGGATGGTGACGGCGAGCACGAGGGGGCATAGCTTTAAATTGAGGGGTGAAAGATATAGGACAGATGTCAGAGGTAGTTTCTTTACTCAGAGAGTAGTACGGGAATGGAACCCTTTGCCTGCAATGGTAGTAGATTCGCCAACTTTAGGCACATTTAAGTCGTCATTGGACAAGCATATGGACGTACATGGAATAGTGTAGGTTAGATGGGCTTGAGATTGGTATGACAGGTCGGCACAACATCGAGGGCCGAAGGGCCTGTACTGTGCCGTAATGTTCTATGTTCTATAGGAGTAAAAAGTCTCGCTACAATTGAGGAGCTCTGGTGAGAGAGATCAATTCATCCTGAAACATGAGCTCGGTTTCTCCCTCTAACCATGTTGCTCAGTACTTCCAGCTCTTTTTGCTTTTACGATCAGAAACTGGACGGGTAATGCTGCTGGAAAGGACACTGTTGAAATGAGAAATTGGCTCAAAAAATATCAGGAAATTCGAGCAATTTGCTAGCTACTGAAGTTCTCAAACAATGAACTTTTTTTTTTAAAAAAGCCTCCCAAAAGTCAAGAGAACAAAGTGTGGGGCTGGATGAACACAGCAGGCCAAGCAGCATCTCAGGAGCACAAAAGCTGACGTTTCGGGCCTAGACCCTTCATCAGAAAAGGGGGATGGGGAGAGGGTTCTGGAATAAATAGGGAGAGAGGGGGAGGCAGACCGAAGATGGAGAGAAAAGAAGATAGGTGGAGAGGAGAGTATAGGTGGGGAGGTAGGGAGGGGATAGGTCAGTCCGGGGAAGATGGACAGGTCAAGGAGCTGGGATGAGGTTAGTAGGTAGGAGATGGAGGTGTGGCTTGGGGTGGGAGGAAGGGATGGGTTAGAGGAAAACCGCTTTGCAGAACACCTCCGCTCAGTTCGCAATAAACAACTGCACCTCCCAGCCGCAAACCATTTCCACTCCCCCTCCCATTCTCTAGATGACATGTCCATCATGGGCCTCCTGCAGTGCCACAATGATGCCATCCGAAGGTTGCAGGAACAGCAACTCATATTCCGCCTGGGAACCCTGCAGCCCAATAGTATCAATGTGGGCTTCACCAGCTTCAAAATCTCCCCTTCCCCCACCGCATCCCAAAACCAGCCCAGTTCGTCCCCTCCCCCCACTGCACCACACAACCAGCCCAGCTCTTCCCCTCCACCCACTGCATCCCAAAACCAGTCCAACCTGTCTCTGCCTCCCTAACCGGTTCTTCCTCTCACCCATCCCTTCCTCCCACCCCAAGCCGCACCTCCCCTTCCTACCTACTAACCTCATCCCACCTCCTTGACCTGTCCGTCTCCCCTGGACTGACCTATCCCCTCCCTACCTCCCCACCTACACTCTCTCCACCTATCTTCTTTACTCTCCATCTTCGGTCCACCTCCTCCTCTCTCCCTATTTATTCCAGTTCCCTCTCCCCATCCCCCTCTCTGATGAAGGGTCTAGACCCGAAACGTCAGCTTTTGTGCTCCTGAGATGCTGCTGGGCCTGCTGTCTTCATCCAGCCTCACATTTTATTATCTTGGATTCTCCAGCATCTGCAGTTCCCATTATCCCTCCCAAAAGTCAGTTCTGTTTCTCAGTTTCGGTCCACGTTGCAACAGGGTGTCCGCATGTGGGATGATGACAGTAACCTGGGCCAGGTACCGATGGTCTCTCCTCCTGCTATCCTTACGCCACCCACCACATTATAATGAGTCACTTTTCATTCATGGATGTGGGAATAACTGATTACACCTATCCCTAATTACTCAGGGGTGTTTAAGAATCAACCACTTTGAAGTTACCTTGGAGGCACATGTTGACCAGACCAGTTAACGAGTTTCTAAATGACATCAGAAATATATTGCTGAACAATTATTGAACTTCTCACTCCACAGTTTTTTAAAGTTTAAATCACCATCGTCCCTGGTCAGATTTGAACCCAAGTCACCAGATGATTAGCCTAGATTCTGATTTAGAAGGCCAGTGACATTACCACCACATTACTGCCGCCCAATGATATTTCACCTAGGTTTGTTTGTTAGTCTCAGAGTTATCTCCCCAGTGAAGATTTCTATTTGGCTTCCATACCTGCAGTTCAGGATTCCAGTGTTCTTGCAAACAGGTAGAAAAGCCTCAGTCTGAACAAGTCAGGATTTGAGTGTGTGTTTACAGCAGGGAGAGAGAGATTGAGCGTCTCTCAGATAATTGAGGGATTTGGGTAAGAGGGATGGATTAGTGTTTGATCACAAAGAATAGTGGAGCAGGCTTGATGGGCTGAATGCCCCACTCCTGTGGGCTGGGCTACACATCTACAATCGTTTGGCACTGGCAGTTCTGAGAATGCAGTGTTACTTTGGGGAGAGGGCTACAGAGCAGAGCTCCCTGAAGGTGAATCCCTGCAGTGTGGAGGCTGTGTCAAAGAGAGAAGGCACGCAGCCTGCAGCTAAAAGCACATTGACCCAGCCAGCTGCACACTAACCGGATGTCCTTAATGGTGGTCCGCTTCATGGGGTCGACCTGCAGCATGTGTTTGAGGAGGCCAATGACGGATGGGTTGAGGTACTGCGGTGTGTAAAAGATACCATCACAGATCTTCTTGAAGAGCATGGGGACGTGATCATCATCAAACGGGAGGGTACCACACAATAGGGCATAGAGGATTACCCCACAGCTCCAGATATCCACTTCAGGCCCAGCATATAGCCTGGAGAGAGAGATAACACACACAGCTCACATGGCACTGTCAGTTACTCAGCACCACCCCACCCCGCGTTCACCTAGGCCATACACACATGGGCCGCATGCATTTCCTGGATCATCATGTCCGGAAACCGTGACAGGAGAAACTACCCACCCCACCATCTTCTAAAGCAGCGCTGATCCTCCATCCTGAACCCAGCCTACATTCACAACCATAAGCCACATCCTCCCACATCCAGAACCCTCCCTGCCTCAATGTCAGAACATCCACACGCTCAGAAGAGAATTCAAAGATTCACAGCCTGCTGGGACTTCACACCTTCCAAACAGCATGACACTCGTTACAGGTGATTTTTTCAGAGTCAGGCCTTCACCTGTATGGACACATGGCTGGTCCCCATTTACAAACACAAATCCACTCAGCACCCTTCACAACACAGACATTCGCTCACACAATGAGCGCGCACACGTGAAGGGGATGGTCTAGTGGTATTATCGCTGAACTAATAATCCAGAGACCGGGGTAAGGTTCTGGAGACCTGGGTTTGAATCCTGCCACAACAATGGTGGAATTTGAATTCATTAAAATATCTGGAATTAAGAATCTAACGATGATCACAAATCCATTGCTGGTTGTTGGCAAATACCATCTAGTTCTTTAGGGAAGGGAACTACCATCCTCACCACGTGACTCCAGACGCTCAGCAATGTGGTTGACCCTTAACTGCCCTCTGGGCAATCAGGGACAGGCAATACATGCTGCCCAGCCAGTGACACCCTTCATCCTGTGATCCCGTGAATGAAAGAAAGCGATATGCGCTCACACAGACCTGTGTGTGCCTGTGTACACGTGCTCAGATGCTCTCTCTCACTCACACACAATTATGCCCTACACAGGTCTGTGAGAGCAAGTGTGCACCAGTGACAGCGCACAGGAGTGTGAGCGGGTGATGGAGCGCGGGCATGAGTGAGTGGCAGCGCACGTGCTCACTCGCTCCCTCTCTCTCACTCACACACACACACAGCTGAGAATCACCCAGGGGACGTCGCCACGTAATGTGGATGGTGAACAGTGACTGACTTGGGTTGCCGAGGAGGGTCTTTGTGCTATAGCCTGGGGTGGGTGAGGGGTTTAGAGGAGAGTATGAACACAGTTTGCACAGGGTGCTATCAGTACCTTCCAGAAATGACCTCGGGGGCAGCATAGTTGGGGGAGCCGCAGCTCGTGCGCAGGAACTCTCCATCTGACATCATGTTCGAGAGACCTGGTCAGAGAGGTAAAAAGGGGCAACTGGTTAGCACAGGTCACACTGTAACAGCACAGTGAGAGAACACAGCTCAGCAACAGGCATTAGGGAGGCAGTGACCAGCCTGTACCTGTCGTAAAACTCCCATTTCTTACACACAGCTTCACTGTTTGACAGCAGTTCTACTCAGTCTCTTCCTGAGGCTGAATTCCAAACTGCACTATGTGAAATCAAAGGGCATTAGTGAGGAGCACAGCAAGATCCCACGTACAGCAATATGGATAATGACCAGGTGATGTGTAAAATCCAGATGTGGATTCAGGGACTGCTGCTGAACAGGACACCCTTGTATAATGTATCAACAGGAGGTTGGTTTCAGAGAACTGACAGCCCAATTCCAATCGGAAAAACAGTGCAGTGCCTCCCGGGTATCGCAGCAGCCTCCAGGCTGAGCTTTCTGCCTCAGACTGTCACTGCTAATTAACCGTTCACCCAGAGCCAGGGCCCAGCCTTTTGCCCTTCTGAGGGGCAGGGACAGGGAAGGGGGTGCTCTCAGCAGGAGTTATGATGAGCTAGAAACGCAAAGGTTCGGTCATTACGGGGCTGCTTACCAAAGTCAGCGATTTTGGCATTCATCTGGGCATCGAGCAGCACGTTCTCTGGCTTCAGGTCCCTGTGTACGACCATGTGTCGGTGACAGTAATCCACTGCCGAGATGATCTGCTGAAAGAGGCGCCTACTCTCCTTCTCATCGAGCTGTAGAGAACCAGCACAAGCCACTATTAACATCCTCATCACCAACTTTCCCCCAAACCTCACGTCCCCTTCCCCCTAACCCCGAGAACCACTGTACCCCAAAACACCAGCCCTCCCTCAGCTAACACGCAGGTCTTCAAAGGGTCAGCACCGCTCAAAGCCAGCAGTTTGGCCATGGAGAACATCGCTTAACCCAAGCAGACACACCATCCAACCAGGAAAACTGCACAGTGCCTAAGAGACAAAACAAAATCCAAAGAGCTGCAGATGCTGGAAATCAGCAACCAAAGCCAAAATGGCTGATAAATCTCAGTAGGTCTGGCAGCATCTGTGTAGAGAAAGCAGTGATAATGTTTCAGGTTGAGTGGCCCTTTTTTAGGGGGTCAGTAGCCACTCTGTCAGAGGGCAACCCCCCAGGCACCACAGTCTCTGCGTATACTCCCCCCTCTCAGGGTCAACCCCCCACCCCCACCCCCAGGCACCACAGTCTCTGTGTATACTCCCCCCCTCCCAGGGTCAACCTCCCCCCCCACCCCCAGGCACTACAGTCTCTGTGTATACTCCCCCTCCCAGGTCAACTCCCCAGGACCCACAGTCTGTGTATACTCCCCGCACCCACCCCCCTCCCAGGGTGAACTCCCCAGGCCCCACAGTCTCCGTGTATACTTCCCCCCCTCCCAGAGCAACTCCCCAGGCCCCACACAGTCTCAGTGTATACTGCCCCCCTCCCAGAGCAACTTCCCAGGCCCCACAGTCTCCGTGTATACTTCCCCCCCCCCCCTCCCAGAGCAACTCCCCAGGCCCCACAGTCTCTGTGTATACTCCCCCTGCTGAGGCTCGGATGATATCCTTACCTTCCCGTTCTTACAGATGTAGTCAAACAGCTCCCCACCCGACACATATTCCATCACCATGAATATATCTGTAGGAGTACTGATCACCTGGTACCTGAGAGAGGCAAAGGTCAGCAGGTCAATGAGCCCATTCTAAACTTCCCAACAAGTCAGTGATACCTACAAAACATATCAGATTCTGAAAAGGCTTTACAGAACAGAACCTGAGAAAGGGTTTATAGAACACTGGGTCAGGGGTCAGTCATTTTGGACTGAGACGTGGAGAAATGTCTTCTTCCAGAGGGTGATGCACCTTTGGAATTCTCTGCCCCAGAGGCTCCACTGTTAAATATATTTACAGTGGGGACAGAAAGGTTTTCAGTCTCCCATGAACTAAGGGATGTGGGAAAGGCGTGGGCTGATGCAGGTGAAGCCCAAGCTCACCTGTGTTGAGTGCTGGAGCAGGTTCGATGGAACAACGGTGCTCTTTTATAGACTGTATCTCCAGGTGATGAGATGTCAGGGGGACAAGGTCAACAGTTAGTTTGCTCATCACCTCTCACCAGCAGCCTCTTCCGCTTGTACAAAACCTTTCCATAAACAGTTTGGCTCCCTGAAACCACATGATATAGAGGCAGAATTAGGCCATTCAGCCCATCCAGTCTGCTCCACCATTCAAGGAGATCATAGCTGATCTGATAATCCTCAACTCCACGTTCTGCCTTTTCCCCCATAACCCTTGATTCCCTTCCCGATTAAAAGTCTCTCCTCCAGCCTTGAATATACTTAATAACCCAGCCTGGACAGTCCTCAGTGTGGTGACAAATTCCACAGATTCATTCCCCCTCCCCCGAGAGAAGAAATTTGTCATGTTTGCTTTAAACGGGTGACCCCTTACTCTGAGATGATGCTCCTCTGGTCCTTGTTTCGCCCAAAATACATCTCCCCTGCAAAGTCCCCTCAGAATGTTGTATGGTTCAATAAGGTCATTTCTCACTCTTCTAAACTTCCAATGAGTACAGACCCAACTTACTGGGCCTCTCCTCATAAGATAGTCCCTCCATCCCTGGGATCAGCCAAATTAACTTTCTCTGGGCTGACTCTAGTGGCAGTATATCTTTCCTTCCATATGGGACCCAAAACTGTTCACAGTATTCCAGCTGTGGTCTGTCTAGTGCTTTCTATAGTTTTATAAAAACATCCCTATTTTAATGCTGAAGGTGGATGCTGGCTTTTGGCCGGTATGCGCACGGACTCTGAAATCCCTCTGTTCTGCAGCTTTCTGCAAGTCTTTCTCCATTTAAATATATCCATCTCCTCTATGCTTCCTGTCAAGGCGTATATCTTACATTTCCCCATTTTATACTCTACTTTCCAAGATTTTGCCCTCTCACTCAACCCGTCTCTATCCCTCTGCAGACTCTGTGTCATCCTCACCACTTGCCTTCCCATCTATTTTTATGTCTCTATAAACTAGGCTACAGTCCATCCACCCTCCTCATCCAAGTCATTCATATAAAATTGTAAATAACTGTGGCCCCAGCACAGATCCCAGTGGCATTCCACTAGTTACAGGTTCCCATCCTGTAAATGCCCCCTTTATCCTAACCCTCTGTTTTCTATTGGTTAGCCAGTCCTCTATCCACACTAATTCATTGCCCCAACACCATCGGTTCTTATTAAATTGCCTCACCTCTGGCATCTAATCAAACACCTTCTGAAGATCCAAATATATTACATCCCCTGCTCCCCCTTTATCTATCCAGCTTGTTACCTCTTCAAAGAATTCGAGTAAACGTCTCAGGCATGATTACTCCTTCATGAGCCCATACTGACCCTGCTTTATCAGAGGACGTATTTCTCAATGCTGTGTTATTACAATCTTTAGAAGAGACTCCAACATTGTCCCAATAACAGACGGTAAGCTAAGCGGCCTGTTGTCACTTGTTTTTGATCTCCTTTCCTTTTTAAATACAGGTGTTAAATTGATAGTTTTCCAGAATTTAAGGATGACTGGATGCAACCATTAGCTCTGTAGCTACTTCCTTTAATATCCGAGGATGTATCCCATTATTGGTCCTTAGCCCCAAGCACATTTGCGTTAACAACGGCTGCTGTACCTATTTCTTCTCCTCCCTTGTCCCTTGATTACTTAGTAATTTTGGGATATTGTTAGTGCCTTCCGCGATGCACACTGACACAAAGTGTTTATTCAATTCCTCTGCCATTCCCTCATTCCCCATTATTATTTCCCCAGCCCCATTCTCTAAGGGGCCTATGTTCACTCTGGCTTCTCCCTTCCTTTTTATATATTCGAAGAAGCTCTTGCAGTCTGTCCAGATACTACTTGCAAGTTTATCCTCAACGTTTTCCTATTCTTTCATTTTTGTTTGGTCATTTTTCGGTTTGTAAACCTAACCATGGAAGTTAACAATAGCATCAAATTGAAATTTTAAAAAATTACCATGTGGCACCAATAGACCACATCGACCAGTGTCTTCGTCCCATTTCTTACACCACCTGCATCCCCAACAATTCCCCCGTGAATACCACACCTACTATTCACATCCTGTGGCAACAAGAGCAGGCCAGAAGCTGGGAATACTGCGGTGAGTAACTCCCCTCCTGACTCCCCAAATCCTGTCCCACCATCTACAAGGCACAAGTCAGGAGTGTGATGGGATACTCCCCACTTGTCTGGATGGGTACAGCCCCAACAACACTCAAGAAGCTCGACACCATCCAGGACAAAGCAGCCTCTTGATTGGCACCACATCAACAAGGATCCACTCCCCCCACCACCGACTCAGTAACAGCAGTATGTACTATCTACAAGATGCACTGCAGAGATTCATCAAAGACCCTCAGGCAGCACCTCCCAAACCGATGACCACTTCCATCTAGAAGGACAAGGGCAGCAGATACATGGGAAAACCACCCCCTGCCAGTTCCCCTCCGAACAACTCACCATCCTGACTTGGAAACATATCCCCGTTCCTTCAGTGTCGCTGGGTCAAAATCCTGGAATTCCCTCCCTAAGGGCATTGTGGGTCAACCCACAGCACACGGACTGCAGAGGTTCAAGAAGGCAGCTCAACCCCACCTTCTCAAGAGGCAACTAGGGATGGGGCAAGAGATGCTGGGCCCAGCCAGAAACACCCACATTCTACAGATGAAAAAGTAAAATGCTAAGAGTCGGTCCCTAATGCCAGAGAAGCTCAGGTTCTCCATCCTGCTGACTTGGGCTGTAGCCTGGAGAGATCACTGCAGCTGTGTTTTCATGCAGCACATCACACAAAGCAGTGGTCACCAGTTATGAGCTCTCGATCCACGAGCACACAGCAGAAATACCAAGGCTGCTTATGACAGTGGGAGTGATCACATCTTGCTGGGCACGCAATGACAGCCTGGGAACTGTAGCTGCGCTGGAGCAGCATCTCTTCTCCCCTGTGCACCACCTCGACCAGGGAGCGCGCTACAGTCTCAACTCCTTCGGCTGCTGCCCTGAGTTAAAGGAGTGAGCTCCTGACAGGCAGGTTAGTAACTTGTGGACAAGGCAGGAATATCACAATAATGACTACAGCCTTTCACAATATTTCTGTTCCTGGTGTTCCAGCTCACAAAGGGTAGGCCACTCAGCTCACTGAACCTGCACTGCATTCAATAAGATCATGACTGGTGTGATTTTAACTCTGGGCCTCGAGATTTCTGCACTTATCTGATATCTCTGGGTGAGGTGACCTGATGTTCTGTCCAACCTGCTGAAGGGCGATGACATGCATAACGTCCATGTGACTGACAAAGAAATGACAATAATCTCTGCTCCATCTTGTGGTGCACGCTCGATGTACACGTGGAGGTCTGCAGGAGCCTCGGGTTGGAGGTGATGGATGGAAAATGTTGTTGGCTGACCAGACTGCTGGTAGAAATGGTGCCAGGAGGGAGGGAAGAGGTTGGGTGAGGGGGCTGAAGCTAGCAGCTTCCTCAGTAGCAAGGCCCCAGGAACCCCCAGCTCCGTGCAGCCTGTCCCGGGCCCACCCCACTTACAGCTTGATGATGTGTGGGTGCCGGAACAGTTTGAGGTTCTGGATCTCACGGCGGATCTTGCCAACAACATCAAGGCTGCGGATCTTCTGGCGATTCAGGATCTTCACTGCAACCTTGTGCTGCGTTAGTTCATGCATCCCGACTGAGAGGGAGAGAGAGAGAGAGAGAGAGAGTGAGAGAGAGTCAGAGACACAGAGAGAGAGACAGAGAGAGAGAGAGAGAGAGAGAGAGAGAGAGAGAGAAAAACAGAGTGAGAGAGTCAGAGACACAGAGAGAGAGACAGAGAGAGAGAGAGAGAGAGAGAGAGAGAGAGAGAGAGAGAAAAACAGAGTGAGAGAGTCAGAGACACAGAGAGAGAGAGAGAGAGAGAGAGAGACACAGAGACAGACAGACAGAGAGAGACAGACACAGAGGGGGGGGGGGAAGAGAGAGACAGACGGACGGGAGAGAGACAGACGGGAGACAGAGCGAGCGAGCGAAGGGAGGGGGGGGAGAAGGGAGACACAGAGAGAGACACAGAAAGAGACACAGACAGAGAGAGACAGACACAGAGAGACACAGACACAGAGAGAGACACAGAAAGAGACACAGACAGAGAGAGACAGACACAGAGAGACACAGACACAGAGAGACACAGACACAGACAGAGACACAGACACAGACAGAGACACAGACACAGACACAGACAGAGACACAGAGAGAGACACAGACAGAGAGACACAGACACAGAGAGAGACAGAGACACAGACACAGAGAGAGACACAGAGACAGCACGGGGGGGAGGGGGGGGGTGCTGACCTTTGACCTTGCCGAAGGTGCCCACCCCGAGGGTGTCCCCCAGGGAGTAGTGCCCGATCTTCACCCGCCCCCCGGACTCGGCTTTACCCCCAACAACCGCCATCATCCCGGAAACGGAAACCGGCGGGAAATGGGGCGGAGCCGAAACCAGAGCAAACCCCGCCCCCGGAAGGGGCTGTTCAGCTCGAAACCGCAAAACGCACCGTTACCCCCATCCCCCCCCCACCCCCCCCATCCCCCCCCCCACCCCCCCCATCCCCCCCCCACACACACCCCCCATCCCCCCCCCACCCCCCCATCCCCCCCCCACACACACCCCCCATCCCCCCCCCCATCCCCCCCCCCCACCCCCCCATCCCCCCCCCACCCCCCCATCCCCCCCCCACACACACCCCCCATCCCCCCCCCACCCCCCCATCCCCCCCCCCACACACACCCCCCCCATCCCCCCCCCCACACCACCCCCCCCATCCCCCCCCCCACACACACCCCCCCATCCCCCCCCCCACACACACCCCCCCATCCCCCCCCCCCACACACACACCCCCCATCCCCCCCCCCACACACACACCCCCCATCCCCCCCCCACACACACACACCCCCCATCCCCCCCCCCACACACACCCCCCCCATCCCCCCCCACACACACACACCCCCCCTCCCCCCCCCACACACACCCCCCCCATCCCCCCCCCCACACACACCCCCCCCATCCCCCCCCACACACACACACCCCCCATCCCCCCCCCACACACACACACCCCCCATCCCCCCCCCCCCACACACACCCCCCCATCCCCCCCCCACACACACACACCCCCCCTCCCCCCCCACACACACACACCCCCCATCCCCCCCCCACACACACACACCCCCCATCCCCCCCCACACACACACACCCCCCATCCCCCCCCCACACACACACACCCCCCCTCCCCCCCCACACACACACACCCCCCATCCCCCCCCCACACACACACACCCCCCTCCCCCCCCACACACACACACCCCCATCCCCCCCCACACACACACCCCCATCCCCCCCCACACACACACACCCCCCATCCCCCCCACACACACACACCCCCCATCCCCCCCCCACACACACACACCCCATCCCCCCCCACCCCCCCATCCCCCCCCCACACACACACCCCCCATCCCCCCCCACCCCCCCATCCACTCCCACACACACACCCCCCATCCCCCCCCACACACATACCCCCCATCCCCCCCCCACCCCCCCATCCCCCCCCACACACACACCCCCCATCCCCCCCCACACACACACCCCCCATCCCCCCCACACACACACACCCCCCATCCCCCCCCCACCCCCCCATCCCCCCCCCACACACACACCCCCATCCCCCCCCCACACACACACCCAGATCCCCCCCCCCCACACACATCCCCTTCCCCCCCACACACACGCACATCCCCCCCCACGCACTCAGCCCCGTCCCCCACACACACCCCCCACACACCCCCCCACCCCCCACACACACCCCCATCCCCCACTACACACCCCCCCATCCCTCCCCACACACAGCCCCATCCCCCCCCACACACACACAACCCCCATCCCCCACTACACACACCCCATCCCTCCCCACACACAGCCCCATCCCCCCCACACACTCACCCCCATCCCACTCGACACACATCCCCAAACCCCAACACACACCCCCCACACACACCCCACCGCCCCCCCACACACACACAGACACACTCACACCCCCATCCCGCCCCCCACACACACACCTCCATCCCCGCCACATACACACCCCATCCCCCCACACACGCACCCCCATACCCCCACAAACACACCCCATCCCCCCACACACGCACCCCCATTCCCCCACAAACACACCCCCATCCCCCACACACACCCACACACACCCCATCCCCCCACACACACACCCCCGTCCCCCCCACATACACTCACACCCCCATCCCCCCCCACACACACACCCGCATCCCCCCCCACACACACACACCCATCCCCCCCCACATACACACCCCATCCCCCCACACACGCACCCCCATCCCCCCACACACGCACCCCCATCCCCCCACAAACACACCCCCATCCCCCCACACACACACACACACCCACTCCCCCCCCACACACACCCCCATCCCCCACACACACACACCCCATCCCCCACACACACACCCCCATTCCCCCCCACACACCCCCATCCCCCCGACACACCCCCCATCCCTCCCCACACACAGCCCCATCCCCCCCACACACACA
Source organism: Stegostoma tigrinum (assembly GCF_030684315.1). Lineage (NCBI taxonomy): Eukaryota > Metazoa > Chordata > Chondrichthyes > Orectolobiformes > Stegostomatidae > Stegostoma > Stegostoma tigrinum. Next base: position 135,659,532 of record NC_081356.1, read on the forward strand.
CACACCCCATCCCCCACACACACACCCCCATCCCCCACTACACACCCCCCCATCCCTCCCCACACACAGCCCCATCCCCCACACACACACACACACCCCCCATCCCCCACACACACACCCCCATCCCCCACTACACACCCCCCATCCCTCCCCACACACAGCCCCATCCCCCCCACACACACACACCCCCCATCCCCCACACACACACCCCCATCCCCCACTACACACCCCCCATCCCTCCCCACACACAGCCCCATCCCCCCCACACACACACACCCCCCATCCCCCACACACACCCCATCCCCCACTACACACACCCCCATCCCTCCCCACACACAGCCCCATCCCCCCCACACACTCACCCCCATCCCACTCGACACACATCCCAAACCCCAACACACACCCCCCACACACACCCCACCGCCCCCCCACACACACACAGACACACACACACCCCCGTCCCCCCCACATACACTCACACCCCCATCCCCCCCCACATACACGCCCGCATCCCCCCCCACACACACACCTCCATCCCCGCCCACATACACACCCCATCCCCCCACACACGCACCCCCATCCCCCACAAACACACCCCCATCCCCCCCACACACACACACACCCACACCACCCCCACACACACACCCCCATCCCCCTCCCACACACACCCCCATCCCACCCCCACACACACACACCCCCATCCCCCCCACACACACACACCCATCCCCCCCACACACACACACACCCAGATCCCCCCACACACACACCCATCCCCCCCCCACACACACATCCCCATCCCCCCCACACACACACATCCCCTTCCCCCCCCACACACACATCCCCTTCCCCCCCACACACACGCACATCCCCCCACACACACGCACATCCCCCCCAGGCACTCAGCCCCGTCCCCCCACACACACATCCCCCATCCCCCATCCCCCCCCCACACATCCCCTTCCCCCCCACACACACACACATCCCCTTCCCCCCCACACACACACATCCCCTTCCCCCCCCACACACACACCCCCCATCCCCCCCCCACACACACACCCAGATCCCCCCCCCACACACACATCCCCTTCCCCCCCACACACACGCACATCCCCCCCACGCACTCAGCCCCGTCCCCCCACACACACACCCCCGTCCCCCCCACACACCCCCACACACCCCCCCACCCCCCACACACACCCCCATCCCCCACTACACACCCCCCCATCCCTCCCCACACACAGCCCCATCCCCCCCACACACACACAACCCCCATCCCCCACTACACACACCCCATCCCTCCCCACACACAGCCCCATCCCCCCCACACACTCACCCCCATCCCACTCGACACACATCCCCAAACCCCCAACACACACCCCCCACACACACCCCACCGCCCCCCCCACACACACACACAGACACACACACACCCCCGTCCCCCCACATACACTCACACCCCCATCCCCCCCCACACACACACCCTCCATCCCCGCCCACATACACACCCCATCCCCCCACACACGCACCCCCATACCCCCACAAACACACCCCCATCCCCCCACACACGCACCCCCATTCCCCCACAAACACACCCCCATCCCCACACACACCCACACACACCCCATCCCCCCACACACACACCCCCGTCCCCCCCACATACACTCACACCCCCATCCCCCCCACATACACGCCCGCATCCCCCCCCACACACACACCTCCATCCCCGCCCACATACACACCCCATCCCCCCACACACGCACCCCCATCCCCCCACAAACACACCCCCATCCCCCCCACACACACACACACCCACACACCACCCCCACACACACACCCCCATCCCCCTCCCACACACACCCCCATCCCACCCCCACACACACACACCCCCATCCCCCCCACACACACACACCCATCCCCCCCACACACACACACACCCAGATCCCCCCCACACACACACCCATCCCCCCCCCACACACACATCCCCATCCCCCCCACACACACACATCCCCTTCCCCCCCCACACACACATCCCCTTCCCCCCCACACACACGCACATCCCCCCCACACACACGCACATCCCCCCCAGGCACTCAGCCCCGTCCCCCCACACACACATCCCCCATCCCCCATCCCCCCCCCACACATCCCCTTCCCCCCCACACACACACACATCCCCTTCCCCCCCCACACACACACATCCCCTTCCCCCCCCACACACACACCCCCCATCCCCCCCCCACACACACACCCAGATCCCCCCCCCACACACACATCCCCTTCCCCCCCACACACACGCACATCCCCCCCACGCACTCAGCCCCGTCCCCCCACACACACACCCCCGTCCCCCCCACACACCCCCACACACCCCCCCACCCCCCACACACACCCCCATCCCCCACTACACACCCCCCCCCATCCCTCCCCACACACAGCCCCATCCCCCCCACACACACACAACCCCCATCCCCCACTACACACACCCCATCCCTCCCCACACACAGCCCCATCCCCCCCACACACTCACCCCCATCCCACTCGACACACATCCCCAAACCCCAACACACACCCCCCACACACACCCCACCGCCCCCCCACACACACACACAGACACACACACACCCCCGTCCCCCCACATACACTCACACCCCCATCCCCCCCCACACACACACCTCCATCCCCGCCCACATACACACCCCATCCCCCCACACACGCACCCCCATACCCCCACAAACACACCCCATCCCCCCACACACGCACCCCCATTCCCCCACAAACACACCCCCATCCCCACACACACCCACACACACCCCATCCCCCCACACACACACCCCCGTCCCCCCCACATACACTCACACCCCCATTCCCCCCACACACACACCCGCATCCCCCCCCACACACACACCCCCATCCCCCCCCACATACACACCCCATCCCCCCACACACGCACCCCCATCCCCCCACACACGCACCCCCATCCCCCCACAAACACACCCCCATCCCCCCACACACACACACACCCAGATCCCCCCCCCCAACACATCCCCTTCCCCCCCCCACACACACATCCCCATCCCCCCCCACACACACACCCCCCATCCCCCCCCACACACACACACCCAGATCCCCCCCCACACACACATCCCCATCCCCCCCCACACACACACATCCCCCATCCCCCCCCCACACATCCCCTTCCCCCCCACACACACACACATCCCCTTCCCCCCCCACGCACACACATCCCCTTCCCCCCCCACACACACACCCCCCATCCCCCCCCCCCACACACACACACCCAGATCCCCCCCCCACACACACATCCCCTTCCCCCCCACACACACGCACATCCCCCCCACGCACTCAGCCCCGTCCCCCCACACACACACCCCCGTCCCCCCCACACACCCCCCCACCCCCCACACACACCCCCATCCCCCACTACACACCCCCCCATCCCTCCCCACACACAGCCCCATCCCCCCCACACACACACAACCCCCATCCCCCACTACACACACCCCATCCCTCCCCACACACAGCCCCATCCCCCCCACACACTCACCCCCATCCCACTCGACACACATCCCCAAACCCCAACACACACCCCCCACACACACCCCACCGCCCCCCCACACACACACACAGACACACACACACCCCCGTCCCCCCACATACACTCACACCCCCATCCCCCCCCACACACACACCTCCATCCCCGCCCACATACACACCCCATCCCCCCACACACGCACCCCCATTCCCCCACAAACACACCCCCATCCCCACACACACCCCATCCCCCCACACACACACCCCCGTCCCCCCCACATACACTCACACCCCCATCCCCCCCACACACACACCCGCATCCCCCCCCACACACACACCCCCATCCCCCCCCACATACACACCCCATCCCCCCACACACGCACCCCCATCGCCCCACACACGCACCCCCATCCCCCCACAAACACACCCCCATCCCCCCACACACACACACACACCCACTCCCCCCCCACACACACCCCCATCCCCCACACACACACACCCCATCCCCCACACACACACCCCCATTCCCCCCCACACACCCCCATCCCCCCGACACACCCCCCATCCCTCCCCACACACAGCCCCATCCCCCCCACACACACACACACCCCATCCCCCACACACACACCCCCATCCCCCACTACACACCCCCCCATCCCTCCCCACACACAGCCCCATCCCCCACACACACACACACACCCCCCATCCCCCACACACACACCCCCATCCCCCACTACACACCCCCCCATCCCTCCCCACACACAGCCCCATCCCCCCCACACACACACACCCCCCATCCCCCACACACACACCCCCATCCCCCACTACACACCCCCCATCCCTCCCCACACACAGCCCCATCCCCCCCACACACACACACCCCCCCATCCCCCACACACACACCCCCATCCCCCACTACACACACCCCCATCCCTCCCCACACACAGCCCCATTCCCCCCACACACTCACCCCCATCCCACTCGACACACATCCCCAAACCCCAACACACACCCCCCACACACACCCCACCGCCCCCCCACACACACACACAGACACACACACACCCCCGTCCCCCCCACATACACTCACACCCCCATCCCCCCCACACACACACCCGCATCCCCCCCCACACACACACCTCCATCCCCGCCCACATACACACCCCATCCCCCCACACACGCACCCCCATCCCCCCACAAACACACCCCCATCCCCCCACACACACCCACACCACCCCCACACACACAACCCAATCCCCCTCCCACACACACCCCCATCCCACCCCCACACACACACACCCCCATCCCCCCCACACACACACACCCATCCCCCCCACACACACACACACCCAGATCCCCCCCACACACACCCCCATCCCCCCCACACACACACACCCATCCCCCCCACACACACACACACCCAGATCCCCCCCACACACACACCCATCCCCCCCACACACACACACACCCATCCCCCCCCCCACACACACATCCCCATCCCCCCCACACACACACATCCCCTTCCCCCCCACACACACGCACATCCCCCCCACACACACGCACATCCCCCCCACGCACTCAGCCCCGTCCCCCCACACACACACCCCCATTCCCCTCACACACACACCCCCATCCCCCCCCACACACCCCCATCCCCCCCCACACAGACACACCCCGCCCCCCAGCCCTCCCACACACCCCCAACATCCTTCACACATCCCTCCCACATACCCCCCCACACAGCCCCAAACGCACCCCCCCACACACACCCCACAGCCCTCTTACACATCCCCAACACCCTTCACACATCCCTCCCACACACCCCCCCACACACACCCCACAGCCCTCCCACACACCCCCCCACACACACCCCACAGCCCTCCTACACACCCCCAACACCCTTTCCACATCCCTCCCACACACACCCCCACACACACCCCACAGCCCTCCCACACACCCCCAACACCCTTCACACATCCCTCCCACACACCCCCCCCACACACACCCCACAGCCCTCCCACACACCCCCCAACACCCTTCACACATCCCTCCCACACCCCCCCTCACACAGCCCCAAATGCACCCCCCACAGCCCTCCCACACACCCCCAACATCCTTCAATCATCCCTCCCACATGCCCCCCCACACAGCCCCATCCCCCCCCACACACACACCCATCCCCCCCACACACCCCCATCCCCCCCACACTCACACCCCAAACCCCCCCACACACACACCCATCCCCCCCACACCCCCATCGCCCCCACACTCACCCCCCCATCCCCCCCTACACACAGCCCCATCCCCCCCACACACACACCCACCCCCCCACACACCCCATCCCCCCCGCACACACACACACCCCCTCCCACACACACACCCAACCCCCCACACACACCCCTCATGCCCCCCACACACACCCCCATCCCCCCACACACACATACCCCCATCGCCCCCCACACACACACACCCCTGCCCGCCCACACACACATCCCCATGCCCCCCACACACACACACCCATCCCCCCCCACACACACAACCCCATCCCCCCCCACACACACCCCCACCCCCCCACACACACACAGCCATCTGCCCCCACACACACAACCGCATCCCCCCCCACACACACACCCCCATCCCCCCCACACACGCCCCCATCCCCCCCCACACACGCCCCCATCCCCCCCCACACACACACCCCAATCCCCCCACACACACACCCCATCCCCCCCCACACACACACCCATCCCCCCACACCCCCCATCCCCCCCACACATACACCACCATCCCCCCACCCACACACACACCCCCATCCCCAAACACACACACACCCCCATCCCCCCACACACAACCCCATCCCCCCCCCACACACACACACACCCACCCCCCCCACACACACACCCCCATCCCCCCCACACACACACCCATCCCCCACACACACACCCATCCCCCCCCACACACACACCCACATCCCCCGCACGCACACACACCCACATCCCCCCACACACACACACACCCACATTCCCCCCCCCACACACACACCCCCCATCCCCCCCACACACACATCCCCT